>NC_038249.2:16241764-16271492 GCF_000004515.6 Glycine max
CGGAAGTCAATTTGCTTCAATGGAGTAGGAAGAATAGATGGAAGGTAGTGGGGGTGTTGGAAGAAGATGGTGTTACAGGCAATGGAGGGAATAGTTCCTATATGGAGAGTTTTATCAAAACGGACGTACCTTTTGAAGGGTGTGAAGGTATTATGGATGATGATTGGTTTTATCAATTCATTAATGGAACCAACACTGGTGGTGCAAGCCCTGGAAAGGGGCACTGATGGTGAAAGTGCTAGGAAGAAGAGTACACTTACATGTGATTGAGAATAAGCTTAAACGAGAATGGGTAAGCAAAGGGTGTCTCAAGATCATTGCTTTGTACAGTGTGTGGAGGAACAGAAATGAGGTGGTTTTTTCTCAAACCGCTTCATCTGTGGAAAGTATCATGACCTATGTAAAAGCCTTGACGTTCAATGTTATAAGTTGTAGGAAACACGCACAAGTTACTCAAATGCCAAACCAAGGAATAGTGCTGCGGGATGACAAAGGTAGAGTGAAGTTGTCCTATGCTTCTAATTTAAGCATGTGCTAAGTTTCATATACAAAATTATGGGCCATTCTTAATGGCATTGGTATCATGTGAGCCAAGCCCTAGCTGTTATCATTGGTATCATGTGAGCCAAGCCCTAGCTGTTATCAGCTGATTCAGGCTGTGAAATCCTTTTCGGAAAAAGGACGAGTGTTGCCAACACTTTATCCAAGTTTGGGCTCTCTATTCAGGGGGATGAGAGAATTTTTTATTTAATGCTAAATTTTATTTCCGCTCTTTTAATGATAGATATTGTTTTCTTCTCCCTTCAGGAAAGTCTCTAATAAATTTCTTGGGGCTTTAGTCCCTATTCACACCAAAAAACAAATCTTCATAAGTTGACAGAATTAATAGAAACAATACACAAAAACCTCTGAACTGTGAAAATCGTAGGCACAAAAGTTTGTGAACTATGAAGTGCATTAAACTGCAAAGGGATCCGTACACTCCAACATAATAGGAAAAAAAATGAAGAGACATTCAACCCAAGCAGAGTGCATGAACAAAGAACAGGTTAGGTTTGATTTTTTTCTAGATCTCCTACATCATCAACGAAGAATGGTTTAAAAGCTCTCTAATGTTTCTTTTTAAGCATCTATATTTGTATAGTTTCGGAGTCTGCTGTTCCTCACCTCACGATTGTATGGAATCATTAACTACAATTCCATTAAAGAATTGATTATAGTAAAAAAAAATTACAAAATTATTGAGCAATAGATCCTTCATAAACAGCCAAAAACAACAAAAATCATAACACAAAATCCTCCAATTAGCCCTCCCTTAAACCTAGCTTCCACCAATTCCATCATGTTCTATTTATTTTTAACTTCATACTATCATCTCATTGGTCTCACTGCTAATGGAAAATGTGTGTTAGACTATACTATTGATTATTTGTTTATGAATAACTGAACACGTCTTTAATATTGGATCACTTTTTACTTTTTAAAACTCCCATGCGTATAGTATAAATTATAAGTTATTTACCAAGGAGGTATAGCTCAATTGGTTGAGCAGTGCTGTAAAACTCCCGATACCGTGTTTAGTTATAAAAATATTATAAGTTATTTATCTCATTTATAGTCTTTGATACAATAGTCATCCCACTTAGTGGTTAATAAGTGTACTAAGCAAACAAAGTGTTGCTAAATAGCAGCCATGGCGTAATGCAGCAGATTTTTCACCAACAGCTATAGACAATTAGTGAAGGGAATCCCACCATGGCGGCACAATAGTGAGTTTATACAGCAGAACATTGGCCTTCCGCCGTGTTCTGCCATCTGCCAATGTTAACACTAAGCAAGTAGCATACATTGACAAACAAAATACTAATATGAAGTATCAAAATTATCATCAACAACCAAGCCTTGTCTTACCTAGCATGGTTGGTTAAATGGATCGAGCGACATCATTGGGCTCTATTAAAAGCCAAATTTTCAAGAATTTAAATTATATATGATTCCCAATTTAACCAACAATAGAAAAATAATCAACTCTTGGTTACTTCCTTACTTTTTCTATGTAAAAAATATCTATATAGGGCCACATGAAATTATAACAGCTGAACTAATTATGCAAAGAAATTAGCAACCAACACCTAGCAATTTTGTACATTGCATTAACTTATTTATGTAAGGAAACAAACAGAAAAATTAATGCCACATTTTTAGCAAAAAAAAAAAAACAGTTAGAAAGAATCATATCCATACCAGGTTGGAAAGGAAAACAGCGATAATGAGTAGAGGATAAGTTCTTCTGACAACAACTAGTGGCAACTTTGAGATGCAATTTTAGATTGTTGGGAGAGGTTCGGGTGCATTTCCTCAGATATCTTAAGCACATATCTTTCTTCCACAGGTGATCAAAGGTTTTATGCTTAATTGTTAAATCTTTCTCCTTAAATCCTGCAAACCTTTTTTTCTCTGCAAACTTGTCCTTAATGAATTCATCAACATGAGAGAGCGAACTACTGCTAACTCCAACATTACTTATAGTTTTGCTAGTTTCATTAGGCAAGAACTTCTCAAATACTGCACATGCACTTTGTGCTGTTTCTCTATTGGAAGAAATAATGGTGTTAGGTAAAGTATCATCGTTGATACTGGAATAAAAGCCTGCACTAGTTTGAGCTCTCATCCCATCTTCAATTGCCATTAATGATGAAAATGGACTACCACCACTAAGAGAAGATACCATTTTTATCAAGGGTTCTGCTTCTAGAAATTTCAATGTTGATGTTGCAGGATTGTTGATATCATTTTCCTTGGTAGTGTCATGCATACCATGCAAGTTAGTAGAAAGAGGCATCATCTTCTCTATGTTGTTGTCGTCATGGGAAGGGTCAATTTGTGATGGTTCTGGACGACGAGTAACCTTATCATAACCTCCAAATTCTATATCACAAGTTTTTGCATTGTGACATGGCATTCCATCCCCAAATTCAGATTGTAGTGGCTTCAGTTCATTCTCAAGTGAACAAATTTCAGTTTCTGTCTGCTCCAGTACTTGTGAAATGACATTTTTCCATATCTGCAACCTAGTCATTGTAGTGAATCCTTCGGGACTAGAATCTACAGAGCTAGACTTGTCAGAATGTAGCAACTCAGCAATTGAAGAACTCAACCTATTCCAAGAGTTGGCATCTGTCCTCTGTGAACTCAAAGGAAACTTTAGCTGATGATTTTTTGGAGACACAGTATCAGGTGAACCTTCCAAATCACAAACATCATTGTCCACAGTTTCAGCTTTCATGCACAATGTATTGTCGACACTTGCTACAAAGAAAAACTAATTAGATTATAGCAAACAAGTAATAGAAAAATAAGGACAAATAATGAGCATGTGCATACATATTACATTCAGACACCTGAATAAATGCGACTCACCAGATATCAAAGTCCTGTGTTCATTATAATTCTATATGATCTAAAATCAACAATACCCTAACAAATGAGTTGCCGCTACACTATATTAGCAGTAATAAACATTCCAACATGGTAAGTTGCCTTGTTCTGTAAAAAGGACTACAGGGCCTGGTTAAATAAACTTCTATATAAAAGAAGAAAAAATAGAAAGCTAAAGCTTCTCTCATAAGTCAAAATTAGTCAGCCTATAAGTTAAAATCAGCCTTTTTGAAAACTTAAACGAGAGCTTCTATAAATTTGCTCATGCATAAGTCAATTTCAACTTAAAAGAGAAGCTTAAGGTTCTGTCTGAATAAACTTCTCTGTAAGTACTTATAGAAGAAGAAAATAATTGTTAGGTAAATAAATAGAACTTCTATTGTAAGCTAAAATCAACATAAGCACTTAAGTTTGATAAAAAAATATATCTATTTTTTAAGCAAAATAGGCATGCAAAGACATCACAGTCAAGACAAGCATCCCAACAACATTGGCACCCCCGCCTAACTTAGATAGGAAGGTCTCTCATCTAACTTCACCGAATGCAGAAGTACATAAGTTCATTTAAAATTATGAAAGAAGCTTAGTACATTTATCTTCTTATTTCCTTCTCTTATAATTACATACAGAGATGTATATACAAACAAGACTTAGTTCATTTTAGCTTAGTACATTTATCTTCTTATTTCCTTCTCTTATAATTACATACAGAGAAGTATATACAAACAAGACTTAGTTTATTTTAGTTGATGGGGGACTTCATCACACCCCTCTTAGCCTTATGTTACCAACCACAACTAAGGTGGGTTAGGAGTGACCATAATTAAGACGTCTTTCCAACAATTCCTATACATGTTTATTGAGAAGTTTATTCAAACTGTTGGTTTTGTGGAGAAAATTATAAAAAAATAGAGGAGAGAAGAGAGACAATATGTATGCGGAGGAAATTGAATTATTCTATTCTAATTCAAATTGTTCTCAGCAGCGATACAATAAATAGCAAAAGATAAACTAATTAGATAACAAAATATTAGCAAAACAGAATATTAAAACTAACTTGCTCCTTAAAGATAGAAACCACTTATTGACTAGGCTAATCCATTAAAACTGACTTACTCCTAAAATATAGGAAACCAACTTATTTACTAAATCCTATTTTAAAAACTAAAAAATAAAATATTATGTAGTTACAAAAGTATATCTTCAACACTCCTCCTTGCTTTTGGAACTGCAAACTCCAATTCTTTGCCTTAAGAGTTCAAGTTTGTTGATAGGTAGTAACTTTGTAAACATGTCAGCCAGTTGATCTTTAGACTTGCAGTAAATTAAGTTTACTTCTCCACTTTGTTGCATCTTTATCAAATAATAAACCTTGATATTGAAATGTTTAGTCTTCCCATGACACACAGGATTGTTTGCAATAGCAATGACTACTTGATTGTCAACAAAAATTCTAGTTTTGTTCTTTTGAGAAAATAGAATGTTTGGCCTTGTTGTAGTGAGATACATTAGACATCCAATCAAGCTCCCATAATATCCTTCATCAATGTTATCAACACCTTCTTCCTTGTTGAACTTCACCTTTTGATTCATTGGTGTGCTAACAGATTTGCATTCCTCCATTTGAAACTTCTTCAAATTTTCTTTTGCATATTTCCTTTTTTTCATGTTTAGCATTCTTTCAAGATGGCAATGACCAAGTCTCTTGTGCTTGAATTCCGTGGGTGTGACTTGAGTGAAATAGGTTGTATGTTCCTCCTCTGCTGGATCAAATGAAAAGCTTTTACCTTTCATTTTAACCCTTAGAACTTCCCGGCCAAAAATGTCATAGATAAAGCAATGTTGATGTTCAAAGGACACTTTAAATCCCTTTTTAATCAACTGACCTACACTTAGCAAGTTTTGATCAATGTTAGGTACATAAAGAATATCTGATATTAATTTGATACCTGAACACGTTGAAATTACAACAGTTCCTTTTCCTTTTACAGGAATATAGCCACCATTCCCAATTCTGACCTTTGAGACATTAGTTGGCTTCAAATCCTTGAATAGAGTCTTATCATATGTCATGTGGTTCGTACAACCACTATCTATCAACCAACTTTCACTTGATTCACTACTCAAGAAGCATATGGCCACAAACAGTTGGTCCTCCTCATCTTGATTAGCAATCTGAGCTCCTTCATCATGGTGATTTTTGTTGGGGCAGATCACCGCTTCATGCCCTATCTAGTTGCACTTGTTACATTTTGCATCTGATCTCTTCCAACATCTGAAAGGTGCATGACCTTTTTTGCCACAATGCTGACAAGGTGGATAATTTTTCTTATTATCCTTACCTTTGTTTTGGTTGTTTGCACTATTTTCGCTGCTTACTGGTTGATTCTTCTTGAAAAAATCCTTTTTGCTTTCATCAACTTCATGATGTTTGGCAGGCAAAGCACCTTTGACAACACGATCTTGTCTCATCAACCTTCGCTGCTCTTGAGCTTGCAGGACATGTAGCACTTCTGCCAATGTGATTTTTGACAAATCCTTTGTGTTCTCCAATGAAGCTATAGATGCTTCATACCTCTCTGGCACTGTTACCAAAATTTTCTCTACAATTCTCGAATCAGCAAAATCACTTCCCAACAACTTTATCTTGTTGGCAATACCCAATAATTTGTTTGAGTATTCTTTGATTGTATCTGACTCTTCCATCCTTTGAAGCTCAAATTTCCTCCTTAAATTCAGCACTTGCATGCTTTGTATTCTATCATCTCCAGCGTATTCCTTTTTTAGATAATCCCAAATTGCTTTGGGTGATTTAAGAGTCATGATTCTGATGAATATCATTTGTGAAACACCAGTGAACAAACACGACCTCGCCTTTGCCTTCTTCATCTTTCTTTCCTTGTGATTTTTAATTTGGGCCATGGTGGGATGTTCAGGGAGCGAATATATTTCATAATCCTCTTCCACAGCATCCCACAAATCTAAAGATTCCATGTACGATTGCATTTTCACTTCCCAAAGATCATAATTCTCTCCATCAAAGATTGGAAGAGTTATGTGGGAAAAACTTGCTTCACCTTCCATGGTAGAGGTCCCGTAAGAATAAGGCTTTGATACCAATTGTTGGTTTTGTGGAGAAAATTATAAAAAAATAGAGGAGAGAAGAGAGACAATATGTATCCGGAGGAAATAGAATTATTCTATTCTAATTCAAATTGTTCTTAGCAGCGATACAATAAATAGCAAAAGATAAACTAATTAGATAACAAGATATTAGCAAAACAGAATATTAAAACTAACTTGCTCCTTAAAGATAGAAACCACTTATTGACTAGACTAATTCATTAAAACTGACTTACTCCTAAAATATAAGAAACCAACTTATTTACTAAATCCTATTTTAAAAACTAAAAAATAAAATATTATGCAGTTACAAAAGTATATCTTCAACACAAACGACCACAATAAAGAGTAGTTGATAGAATCTAACAAGATACCTGAGAAGGAATTGCATGCACAAGAAGCAGGAGTAGCAGTAGTAGCAGCACTTACACCATCACCCTCAGTTTTCTTTTTCTCAAACTTAGCAAGTCCTTCACCCCAACTTAGCCTCGGCCTCTTCCTTGTCTCTTCAGTCACACTGTTGGCACTGCTTTCCACTATATTCATGTTCCTGTCCCTACCATTTACTGTGCTTCGAGAATAAAACCTTTCAGAAGTATTGTTCCCTTTATTAAGTGGTTTCCAGCCCAAAGAACCCTTCCTCTCATAATTCTTCTTATTATTATCATGGCATTGTTCTCTAAAGTTAAGCTTCTCCCTAGTGTTCATAGAACATGCATGAGAGGGAGTACTTAGTAAATCATCAATTCGCCTCTTCATTGAAGAACTCTCTCTCTCATAGTTCTTATTATTATTATTATTATTATTATTATTATTATTATTATTATTATTATTATGATGGCATTGTTCTCTGGAGTAAGGCTTCTCGCCATTGTTCACAGAAGGTGCATGTGAGGAAGTACATAGCACATTACCAATGGACCTCTTTGAGGATAAATGCAGAGAGGCATTGTTAGCAATTTCCCAGAACTTGCATCTAGGGTCTCTTCGGGATTGAAGGGTTATGCCATAGTCAGAGCAAAAGCCTTGGCTAGGTTCCTTTGGAAACCGGTATCTAGCACCACCACCACCACCACCACTCGGTATTCTGGGACCTATACAAGAAGGAAAGCAAATCCATAGAAGCTAAGTATATATTCTCATGCACAAAAAAAGGAGAAAACAAATGTATGTGTTAGCATACACAAAAATTCATTTATTTGAAATAAGATTTTCAATTAGAGAGTTTAAAAAGATTTTCAAGTTGACTTGGTATGTCTAAATTTTATGAATCCTTTGAAAGTAAATGAAATTCAATGATACTCACAAAAATTAATATTCATATTAATATTTTCTCAATTAAATACATCTTTGACCAGGAATCATAATGGGGAGGTGTTAGGTAGGGTGTTATAGCATTGTCTCTATATCAATAAAAAATGAAAAAAAAAAAGCATTGTGTCTATATCCATGTTTGAAAAACAAATAGTCATATTTGCTCATATACATGAGTAGATAATAACTACCCATGTTCTCACAATTGCTAAGTAGTTATATACCCTTATTTGCACATGTTATCTTCATTCTACTTCAGAATAAAACCAACAAATCAATAAAAAAATACTAACTAATAAATTCCAATAGTTGAATTAAAATAATTATTCTTAAATCATTCAAACATAACCATTCAACATAATAATTTAGCATTATTATTATTATTATTAAATCACCCAAACCTAATCGTATAATATATATGTGTAGGTATATGACAAGGTGGGTACTATAGTATCCACATCTGCATTTGCCTCCTTTAAATTTTGAAGGTAAATCCATCCCTAGATGCATTGCTATTCAGCTAGAATTTATCCTTTACCCATATATAAAATTGAATAATAAGTATAGCCAATTAAATTATAAATTATTCAAAATTTTATTTTCTTCATAAATTAATTAATAAAAATTGAATGAAAAATTGTTTTCTCAAAAGTACTTAGTTGATAAAATTATAAGGCATAAATTGTGGTGAAATGTTATTTGTAAGACATGTTGTACAAAAGATTTTACGATTAAAGAGAAAATAGAAGAAAAAGAAAGAGATAAAGAGATAGAAGTATGATGTGAGATGAAAAGAGATTGAGGTAAAAATATTGTATAAATATTTTTTTAGTTGTTGTATAAATAACGAAACTCCAACTTACTAGTTTACCAATTTGATTTCTTGCAATACATTTTCATCTTTTCTCATATTCTGGTATCCCCTTTTTCTTTCCTATTGTAAGGTTATATTTAGTCTCCCTTTAGCCTCAAAAGCTTAATTGATTATACATCAAGGTGCATAAATTATAAATTACAAATCTAAGACCAAAGCGATAAAATAATCACCTATATGTTGGTGAGCATCTTGTCATAATGCATCAAGAATCATAAGTTATAAACTATATATGAATCAGATCAAAATGATAAAGAAGACTCACCAACACATTGAAATTGAGTAGATTCCTGATTCTTAAACTCAAGAAAACCACAATGACATGATGAGTGTTGTTGTCTCACGAGAGATCCAAACCTCCTCTGCTCCTTATCCTTGGAGACTCCCTTTTGATACAACAACATTGATTTTGGAGGCATAAAAAATCAACCCTAGTAGCAATGCACACCTAGAAAGAATTGTGTTGACAACAACAATCTTAGCACAAAACTAAATCAAAATAAAATTCGAATAGCACTAAAATTCCACAAGATTAACACCAAAATTCTACAACTTTTGCACCAAATTTAAGATTTCCTACTCAACTAAAAACCTAGGGTTTTTCCAAAAAAGAAAATAAAACCAACAATAAAATCAAACCTTCAATTATTTTGGTATTGAGAGAGGATGATCGCCCTAATTGAAACTCAAATCGAAAAGAGTAACACTCTATTATGAACTTAAACAAAAGCCTTAAATTCTGAATATAAGTTCTTAATTCCTTAGAGTGTCTATTGTTTGCTTATCTAAAGATTGTGGCCAAAAAAACTAGAAAATGTTCAAATGAGATGATCAAGAATGACAGAGAGCTAACCTAGAGAGAGAGAGAGAGAGAGGGAGGGAGAAAGGAGAGAGAGAAACATAAGACAAAAACTATATAATTTTCAAATATCATTTTCCAATACTTTTTTACAAATCTTAAAGAGGACAAAATATATTTATAACAATTTAAATATGCTTAAAAATAAGTGTGGGAACCATTGCCCCTAGAAGTTGCCCTTCCCTCCGCCTATACAAGATAGTGTTTTTAAAACAAAATGCAAATCAATTGAAGAGCTTCAGATGTGCATTGAGGTATACTAGTTTTCAATTTGTGCAAGTAATTTAAATTTTATCAAATTTACGTAAGTTTTAGACTTTTACCAAATAAAAACTAGTTGTAATTTAATAATACGATAAATACATATATAAGTTCTATTTGTATTCAATAATAAAATTGTATTTTTCAAATGCGTTTTTTTTTTATTTTTCAGTGAACAATTATTCTCATATATGGTTTATTGGCATTTTAATATTAAAAATTAGATTGCATATGCCAAATATGATTTTATATTTTTCACGAAATAATAAAATTTCATTTTCATGCATAAAACTATAATTTTATTGGAGTTTAATTTTATTACTATATTTCAATTTGTGCAACTAATTTATAAGTTTTAGATTCTTTCCTGTAAAATTAAGACAGTTTTGAAGAATATGATGAGAAATAAGCAAACAAAATGTATTTGACTTCTTCAAATTATTAAAGTTACTTTTAATTAACAATCATTCCCATATATGATTTTATAATACTTTAATTAAATAATTAAATTATATTTGTCAAACACAGCGTAGTATTTTTTTAGAATATAATGAGTTATTCCTTTATAAAAACTATATAATGAGTCATCATTTTCATGTATTATCTATAATTTTACAAATTATAAAAAATTATGCGGTTAACTAATTAGAAATTATATTATGTGACTTTTAAAGTAATTATTGTAAAGTCGTCGAACTTATATTCAAATATAAAAATTGTGATTAAATGACAATATAAAATTTTTTACACTATTAATATATTTTAATTCAATTATTTTATTTTATTTTACAATAATCATATAAGTCACAGATATATAAATTGTATCACTTACAAATTCTAGAAGACATTACTATGTTTTAGGATGACAATTGTTGTTATAATATATAAAGTTATGACTATAAAAATTTTATAATATAATATTTTAAATCGGTTTATCATCTACATAACGTAAATTATTCTTTGGATTTCTATATTTTATTTGACCACTTTATTCTTTAATTATTATTTTTTAAATAATGGACAAGAAAACATCTAATTGCATTTTTAGTAGTTACTATGAATTTGAGTCATTATTTAGTGACAAATAAATATTAAAATGGTACAAGAAATTATTTAGTCATCACAAACTACTACAAAACTACATTCTACGATGCTCCATCAGAAATGATTTCTAAAAAACCATCGTCAATGAAAACGTAGTGGAAATTTTATAAATAAATAGATATAGATGATTTTGGTCCTCTAAAAGATAGTCGTTAATGAAAACACAATACCATTAGTGATTTTTAAAACTTATTATTGTATAATAAAAAGTTAAAATGCTAAATTTTACAATTTTTGTTGGTTACCCAAATTATTTCTCCGTTATATATTATGTCTTTTAATGCATACTCACCAATGATCTACTATTGTGTCATCTAAATTATTTAGTCCTTATCATGTTTCACACGTATACGTAAGTAATTATCAAATTACAAGGGATAACCACTAAACATGTTGATTAATAATTGGCACAAAATTATTTTATCTTAGCTAGTGATCTCAAATTCAAGTACTGAGTATAAAATTATGTTAACTATTTAAAGGGGGAGATTTATCGTCCACAATAACCCTACATGGATTAGGATAATTGTTTGCAATAACAAATACATATGATTTATAAAAAAAAGGACAAAAATTAAGAATTGAAGCTTTGTTCCTAATACCATGTAAGTAATGTTGCACAACTCATTCATAAGAGCTTTCAAAACAAATGAATAGTTTATTTGATTAATATATGACAATAATTTATTAAATATCCTATCTTTTCAAAATCCTAAATCATTTGGTTCATATATGATAATTACTTATCATATCTTCAAACATATAATCCTTGTAAATATATAAATATATGTTAGTCTTTTATACATGGTATATCATATTTAATATTGTAACAATTTAGAGATAAGATTATTTTTTTGACTTATGGAATTCTTTGACTACTTTTATTCTTTCTTTTTAAAAATATTTTTTTCATTGAAATTATAAAAAATATTACACTTTAATATCTTAATTTCTTTTTTCCTTAAATTATAATAAATGTTTGGTATTTAATATATAACAAATTATTTTGTCTAAATTGAGTTCTGACTCTTCTCCCCCATTCACGATTACATTGCAACTTGATGTTTAATTAATGTGTTAATTAGCTACACTTTACAATTCATTGGTTTGTTTTTGTCTCTTAATGGTGCAAGATCTCACAAAATGATCACATTTTTTGGTATTAACCCTCTTGTTCATTAGGGAAAAGAGACTATAATTAATCCAAAGTTCAGCCAGATGGTAAATAAAGTTTAACAAATAATATTTTCCGCCAAGGATCGAACTCGAATAATACCAGACGATTCAATCTTAACTTCATCACATTAATTACTTGTGTTCAATTAATTGTACACATAATTAATGTACACCAATTAAATGAATTGAATTCTTTGTCTAACTCCCTTATGACAATTGGATATAGGAACTTGAAATTTTTTTCATGTCAATTGTTTTAGTTCTTGTTAGGTAGTTGAAAAGTCAAAGAGAAAACATTTATTATTTTAGAGCATTTTCTCTCTCTTATATAATAGGTACAATAAGTATAGGGCTAAAAGCAAATGTTATTCTTTTGACTATTTTTATGGCAATAATAGTTACATGTTGAAATGAAGCAATCACTTTACAAGGTTTTAATGCTTTTTTTCTATCTCACTCCTTATTACTTTCTAAGGAAACTATTTGGAGGATAAGACAAAATTTAATGTTGTGATTTCACCAACCTAAGTATTGGTTGCAATACCCTCATAAGTATTATATGAACATCATACATACCAATGTGGAACATACCTTTCCAAAGCCAATATCTTGTAAACTTTATAATAGAATAATATACACAACAAAGAACAAGTATGCAAGGCATCATACAAATTAACAAAAACAATCATATATAAACGGCTAATCCTCACATAGGTCACAAAATTCATCCTAAAAAAGGTCCTAATAAATAGATTAAATAGAAAACAACACACATGCAAACTGCTTAACATTTCTATTTCCTTAGTCTACTAACTCTAAAAGTAGTAGAATAAACTAATGATACGAAGGCCTCAGTTAGTGCCCTATGGACACTAAAATATTATACACCGTATAACATGCATGTACTTTCATAATAAGTATATCTCATAATTATGGTATTAAAACATATGAGTAGCTAACAAGTAAATCATGCAACCCGTAAAGGCATTACTCGTGAATCCTAGCATGAATGTGCTTAACTAAGCACGATTGTGCTCCCTTTAAGTATGTTTATATTTCAAAGCATGAGACAAACCCAAAACAAAAATCTAGAAACCTTGCACGATCGTGCTCATTATAGAACACAAATCTAGAAACCATGCAATACAGCTTGGTCATTGCATGGTGTGCTTTACTAAGTACAGTTGTACTCCCTTCGAGTATGTCTATCTTTTAAAGTATGAGATAAATTCAAAATTGAGATCTAGAAACACAAATCTACAACTTTCACATTGTAGAATGTGAATCTTGATGCAATCCTACCCCCCAAGGACAATGGATAGAAAACTCCAAGAAGATTAGACCAGAGATGCAGGAGAAGGTCGTAGGGTTCTCATAAGGCTTAGGGTAGATTTTGGTCTCATGGGCTAAGTATGAGCCCACTTTTTCTTTGTAAATATTAGAATAGATTTTCCTTCTTTTGGGCCTTGTATTTTGGTCATTTTAGGTTTGAAGGGTACCTACAAATTAAGGGCACCATACCTTATGACTTAAGGGTACCCTAGTAGTATTGAGTTTTAGCCTTGTATTTCAGGTCATTTTGAGTAGTCTTTGTCCTATTTTCATGTATTTTGGTATGTGGTGAGCTTAGCTATTGGAGGTTGTGTAGTTTCTCCCCTCTAGCTTGTCAAGGAATATGCTAAGATGCCTTTGGCATATTCTTGTGGCATATTCATTTCCCATGTGCTAGAGTCACACCTTCCATTCTTGTGGCATCTAAAGGAAATATGCTAAGATGGCTTTGACATATTCTTGGAATATGCTAAGTGTTAGACAAGTGGCCTCAATAACTTAAGAGGGGGTGAATTAAGTTTCAAAATTTCCCACTAACAAACTTTTAACCCCCTTCTAAATTATAGGCTCAAAATGTAGAAAAAGAAGCAACAATCAATTTAATAATGTTCTTTAAACATGTAAGATAAAATTGATTGCAATAACATAAATTAGTTAAGGGAAGAGAGAAATACAAACTCAATTTATACTGGTTTGGCCACTTCCCGTGCCTATGTCTAGTCTTCAAGCAACCCACTTGAGATTTTCCACTATCTCTATAAATCCTTTACATACTTTGAACACACCTTGGGATCCCTCACCCTTGTGTTCAAAGATTCTCCAAGAGACAACCCCTCTCTTGATTACAAATGACTTTCTGAAATGAACAGAAAGATTTCTCTCCTTTAGAGTGGATGATACAAATTGAAGTTCCTAAAGAAATTTCTCTCTTTTAGAGATGATAATACAATTTGAAGTTCCTGGATGAATTCTTAATAGATTTGCAAGTGTTTTCCCAAGAATCGTTGAAAGAGCATTTGACAATTAATTTCTCTTCGAATATCTCTCTCTTGCTTTTCGAACTCATACACACATATATATAGACCCTTCGTGACTTTTCAAAATGGTTTGAAGAATATGTCTTTTTAAAAAGTTTTTTCAGAAATTCTTCATTGGTAAACGATTACAGGTTTCTAGTAATCGATTAGACAATTATATTTTGAAGGGTCATATTTTTTCAAAGTGTTTTTTGAAGTGTCGTTGCTGGCAATCGATTACATAATTCAAAATTCAAATTCAAAACCCTTTTTAAACCGTTTGCTTCAAAATTGTCTTCTAGTAATTGATTACACTGCCTGGTAACCAATTACCAAAGCCTTGGATGTTGGAAACAATGTGTTTTGAGGCAAAAGCTTGATCAACCAATGAGATTGTTTGAGGCCTTATCTTTTTCTTGATCTTGTTTGCTTTGACCTTGAATTATTCTTGAAGCAATGCTTAACCTTTGAATGTTTGTTGAAGCAACCTTGTATTAATCTTAAAGCAATGCTTAACCTTTGAATGTTTGTTGAAACAACCTTGTTGTTTGATTCTACTTTGGCATCATCAAAACCTTGTAATCATACATTCACACTAAGATGCCTTTGGCATATCCTTGGAATATTCCTCTTAGATTCACATGAAATGAAATGAAATTCTCATTAGTTAGTGACCTAGGCTATAAACAGAAACATGTGTAACATATGTCACAACTTTGATGAATGAGAGTCTTGTGAGACATACTTCAAAGTTCAACTTCTCTCATGCACTTTCTTCCTTCAATTTTCCATGCCACTTTCTCTCTCTTTCTCATTTTTTTCCTCCATTGAAGCTTCCTCTCTAAGCTTCTTATCCAAGACACTCTCTTGGTGGTGAAGCTTCTTCTTCCAAGGCTTATTCCCTAGTGGATGGTGTCTCCTCTCCCCTCTTCTCCTTTATCTTCCATTGCAACTCCATAGTTGAAAATCAACATTGAAGGACCTTACTAAAGCTCAAAGATTCAGCCTCCATAAAAGCTTCTCAAGCAAGCTTCCATGAACACAAGTTTGCCCTTCCATAGCCTTCTAACCCCAACATAGACATTGTGTGGCGTATAGACAAATCTTAAAACATGTAATGTCCATAATACTTTAACCCTATCCCCCTAGTCATAGCTAGATGGATAACAATAAACATCAAATCTTTTCCTCCTAAACCCTAACAAGGCAATACTAAAAACCAACAAGAAACCTATCATAACATAATCAATCAACAATTAGGTAATTAATGTAATGCAATTCAATACTAGTCATAAACAAGTAGGAACAAATATGGGGAAAAGAAACAAGTAGTCATATAGCTATAAGGAGGCAAAATCGTTCAATGAATTGCACTTACTTATGGATAAATAGTAGTTTGCTAAGGTAATGCCTGGGTTCTACATTTGTCTTCTCTCTCATTGTACCAATCTAAATTTCTACAATTAAATTTCCTATTTTATTTATGAATAATTGTATTTAATTCATGTTGCTTGTGATGTTACTTGTATGAAAATAATTTTATGTGGATATAGAGTTTAAAAGGGAAATGAAGTGTTTGATATATATATATATATATATATATATATATATATATATATATTGCTTTATTTAATAACTTAAGTGAAATAATTGACCATAAATTAATTTGAGTGTGAGATATTAGTGGAAATAATTTGACTGATGTTGGATTAATGCATTGGTGTGATATGATGTTAGAAAAAAAATTAGAGCTTTAGGTCATTAATCATAAACAAAGTACTATTTTGAAATTAATGAAAATTTGGTAGAAGATAATTGCACATAGGTCCCTAGGATTAGGAGTCTTATAAAAGCAATGTAAGATCCCCAACTGTAGAAGTAGCATGTGCTTACCCTAACAAGGATAAGAGAGGGAGTATTTTGTGTTCATGTGTGAGGGAGAGGCCATTAAGGGTGGCTCCAACAGTTTTTGCTCATTCTTGCTTCAAATCTCTTCTTTTCTTCTCACAAACTCTCAAGTTATAGGGAGTTTTTCAAATAAAACTCATGAACCATGTGTTTTTCAACTGACTTGGGTCTTAGGGGTGTTTGGGCACATGATTTTGAGATGGGATTTCTTCTATATTGACAAGGAAGTGAAAATTCCATTTTCAGTATTTTGTGAGATTAAACCATTTGTATTGTTTTTAAGGTCTCTGGTTCTCGTGGTTATTTTTGTAAAAAAAAAATTGGCACTCCTTCTAATTAATTTTAATGGACTTCCCTTTTACTTTCCCCAAATATGGCAATTTCTATTTTTGATTTTAATAACTTTTGTGGGCCTTATTTGGAGACACCATTTGGTACGTTTCTTGCCCCAACTATGGGGAGTAGCCAAAAAGGTGTTTTGAGCAAGATAATGAAGGAAAATATTTTTAATGACCCAAAATGTTAAATCTAGACCAATGGACAATGTAGACATTTTAAATGAAAAAATTAGTTTTACTAAGAGTTGGATTGGTGGGGATCCAATAAGCCAACCGAAGGACACTTTGTGTGACATTAGAGGTTCCATGACTAGGTCTAAGACTAGGAGGATCAAACATGCTTTGCAAGGCCTTATAATAGAGATCAACTTTGGTCAAGGTGAATTAGAGGTTACACAACATTGGGTCACTTTTTTGCAAGCAGTGGATGAAGATTTAAGCCCATCTTGAATACAACAAGAAAAGCCCAAACTTGCAAGACAAACATTGCATTGATGGGCTGGAGTTTAATAAGTTTTTAGGGCAAATAGTTATTTAAATTCCATTTTACTATTTTTAAAGTAATTTTCGTTCTTAATTTTGGAGAAATAGATTCAGATGCCTATTCGTCTTGCCTAGCTTAAATTTTAGTGTGTTTAGAATTTCAAAGACATTATGATGACTAGTGGGACTTACTGAGTCATTGTGATGGTTAGTGAAAAGTAAATGTTAGTGGAAAATTAATGCCTAGTGGAAGTTCACTATTTGTATTTCAAGGCTTTCTTAGTTTAGCCTAAGTAGGAAGCTCATGTAAGATTTTAAGGTCGAATTTGAAAATCAATCAATTTGAGTGTTTCTCTATTGTGAGAATTTTCCTTTTGTTCTAAGCTTAAAAACTTTATAGTGTTGGTTCTACCGGTAAGTCATGGTTAGGGTCACACTTCTCTTTATAACTTTGGTTCTATTAGCAAGTTGTGGTTAGGGTCAAATTTCTCTTTTTATCTTTTATCTGTTTTCAAGAAAATCCTTAATTAGATTCATATCATGGACCATGGTTTTATTTTATATTGACCTTTGGATATATTACAGTGTTTGGTGATTTTCAGGGATCTTATAAAAATTGTATTCTATTCTCCCTTAATTAAATAGTGTAAAACATACTTTCTGATAGTGGGTAAAGTTAATTATTTTAAAATATTTGTGGTAAGTTTTGAACCTCTGGAAAACTATGTGTTAGATAACACAATAATGAAGTTGTGTGCAAACAATTTTGAAAAACTAAAATATTTTGACCGTAATCAAATAATAGGAGAAATATATTTATATTTTAATTTTTAAAAAATAACATGAAATTAAATTTTTAAAATACAATATATATATATATATATATATATATATATATATATATATATAAGTAATTATTTTTATCAAATCTCATCAAGCAAAATTGTCATTACAAATGTACATTTTTTTTACCAAGTGTTCTAGCTTAAATGATGATAGGATATGAGAGCAACAACAAAAAAGAATAGGATAAGAACAAGATAAGTTTGAATCATGATTAATGTTTGGTGCACACCAGATAATAAATCATATAATGATATGATTTAATGTATTAAATATATGCAAATGATAAAATTATTGTTTCTTTTAAATTATATATAATGAGTTGTTTTCAAGAATTTTTGAAGCACATTTGTATATCAAATTAATAATAAATACTTCATTTGTCCAATTATAATTGTGGTGTAAAAGTAAAAAATTGTTAGAAAATCATTGTCATTTTAGTTTTTTCAATGTAACATTAGTTACTTTTTTCACTTATATCTCTTATATATTAATGATGAATTACAAAATCTAGAAATGAATTGATGATGTTGTAAGGTTAATTTTATAAAATTATTACTCTTTTTCTTATATTTATTATTTTTCTTGGTCTATGTACTTGGATGACAATTATTTTGTGATGAATGGAGTAATTATTTACTTATCTAAAAAATAACTATTTGCTTATTACATGAAATTAATTAAATATCTACTAATGAATTTTTTAAGCTATTTATTCCAAACTATTCTAATTTACCAAAAATTTCCTCACTCTTCTATATTTTATAGGTGGCAACTTTTGTACATATATTATCATCTATTTTGATCTAGCTAGGATTGGGAGAATATGGCAAAGATTATCCTACCCTCCCACTTTGCCTAGAAACCAAATTTATTATTCATAATGTCATTCTTGAAGTGGAATTCATGTTTTGTAAGAAAAAAATCCTAAAATGATAAAGCAACCAAGTGGTTTGTTACAAATATCAAGGGATAAGTAAACATTCAATATTATAGGTCTTAAACATAGTTGTCTCTCATGAGTGATACTTGTCATCTCTACAATAAAAATCATCAAAACAAATTGAATTTATGATATTTTTTTTAGAGTACAATGCTCATACTAAGATTTGAACGTATGATCACATGAATTCTACCCCAACCTTCCACCACTAGGGGGACCCTAATGGGTTTAATTTATGATATTATAGATAAATTAATTTAAAATTAATTTTTTATTAAAATATGTTTGATAAATTAATTTATTATCTATTTATGTAAAACATATTTAACATTCATATATAATTAGTAGTCAACAACTTTTCCATTTATGATGTTATTACTGATAGAGTCAAAAGATTATTTTGTGATAAATATATTAAGCAATTAGATTTAAATTAAATTTTATGTGAAATTAAAAAAATATAAAATTAAAATAAATGGAAAAATAAAGTGAGAGAGAAAAAAGAGGGAGAGGGTGACAAAAGAGAGAAAAAAGAGAAGAGAGAGAGAGAGAGAAGAGAAAAAAATTTGTGTAACTTTTATAAAATAAAAGAAAAAGGTATAAAAAGATGAACACAAAACTAAGTACACATAGTGACACAAAGTTAATATAGGTTATTGATGTAATTTTGTCAACTTATTCAATTCTTATATGGATAGTAGATGAAATATATTTTGATTGAATTTTGGTATGATGATTTTATTTTATTTTGTGGGAATATACCTATTATGAAACGTTAGTGTCAATGTCAATTTTGATGACATTTGGAATTGAATTGATATTTTTAGAATATTGTGAACTTTAATGCTAGTGTGTAAAAATGTTAAGTTTTTAATGAATATAAATGCTCTTTTGATGTGAATTGCTACCCGTAAATTTAAATAATAGAGTTCTGCAAATAGTTTTTAAAAACTAAAGCATGTTTGGTAAAAAACATTAAACCATTGAGTCACTTGTTGAATAACCTGAACCTTAATAAAAATAAAATAAAATTTTCATACCATGTCTTTAAAAAACACCACAAATTATCAGTACTATAATTTCACAAATTCATATAACATTTTATTATTAGTAATAATAACTTTATATATAAAAGCAAAAGTGAGGATAATTATGTCTTTTTTCCACTCATTTTAAGACTAAAATAGAATTTTAACTCTTCCACTCTATTTTAGGATTAAAATGTAATTGTATAAGTATTTTATATTATAATTATAATAATTACTATAATTAAAGTTACAATTTTATATTTAAAATATTATACTTTTATTTAAAACGTGATATATAAAATAATTTTATGAAAATCAAAATTTAATTTATATTTAAAAATGCTGGACTTTTGTTTTATTTTAAAAAAAATGGGACAAATTTTATTTTATATTAATAATAAATAATAAATTAAATAAATATACACGATATTTTAAATTTTATATTTTTGTATTTTACATTTCTGATTTATTATTAAATAGATAATAATTTCATATTTGTTAAGTTAAAAGAAATTTATGTCTTGAGACAAATCATGACTCCTAATTATTTTAATTAGTTGTAAATAAGTACAAAGGTCAAAAGTTGTGTCTTATGCTTTATTTGATCATGCCGTATACATCATGCTTCTAAAGTCATGATGTGATACAATACTAGAGAATGACATTTAAGACTTCATTTTGTGTTTGTGATTCATTTTGAAGAGAGATTCCCATACAATCTGTCAAATTCTATGAATAACAAATGAAGCTAAAGTTCAAAAATTGCCAAAACAATATCAAAAGATAATTTTTGTGCCATGCAAATATGATACTTCACGTCCAACATCAGAATGTTGTGCTGAAAGATAATTTCTGCTTCCACTACCACCTTTTGTTTCACGGTCATCTTAATCGTCATTTCACAATGAGATTAATCACTAGGGTTTCCTGACACTACTAGAAAACCCTTAGAAACCACTACGGCTTTGTAAATGACAAACCCTTAATGGTAACTCTATTACCATCAATAGCGCAGAGGTTGGTACCCTCGAAGAGCCCAACCAGGTTGGCCGTAGCGGCATCCTGAATAGCAGACACAGTGCCAAGCGTAGCTTAATTCGAGAATTGTCTTAAAACTACCACAAACCCTCATTCAAGTATTAAATGTTAAAGCGAAAAATATAAAGAGGAACCACACACCTTCGAGAGCGGGGGGAAGCCCACGGCGGGAATCGAGCAGGACGTGCTGCTTGTTTAGGGATTAGGTGACTCCGGCGTGGTGGCACAGCAGAGGAGGTCACAGCGGCACGTACGGCAGAGGAGATCAACGGCACAGGATGAGAGGTACGACAATAGAGCTATGACTTGCGTCAACTGAGCTTTAGGGTATAAGGGGGCACAGGTATGGACCAAACTATAATTTTTTAATTTATTGTTTTTAAAATTAACAAAGGTGGTTTGCTAAACACACCTGTCGTAGAAGGAACTGTGAGAGGTCACGGCGGCACGTACGGCAAAGGAGGTCACGGCGGCACGTACGGCAGAGGAGATCAACGGCACAGGATGAGAGGTACGACAATAGAGCTATGACTTGCGTCAACTGAGCTTTAGGGTATAAGGGGGCACAGGTATGGACCAAACTATAATTTTTTAATTTATTGTTTTTAAAATTAACAAAGGTGGTTTGCTAAACACACCTGTCGTAGAAGGAACTGTGAAAATTACAAAAATGCCATCGCGCCATAACTACGAAGATGGGTGTTGAAGACGGTTCTAGGAAAACGCCTTAGAATGTGCGTCGTAAAAAAATTATTTTTTTAGTAGTGCGATGGAGTTACTAAAAAGGACGGCGCAGCGTGTCCCCTCCTTGCCAGCGTTCAAGCTGGCCATTCTTATGGCCCATGCGTCGGAGGCGAAGGCCCAATAGGTGGAGCCCAAGGCCCGTGAAACCCCAACCCTCAAAACCTTCCAAATCTACCGTTGGAACCCCAAAAACCCCTCAAAGCCCGAGCTAAGGACTACCAGATCAACCTAAAGGAGTGCGGGCCGATGGTCCTCGATGCACTCATCAATATCAAGAACGAGATTGACCCGAGCCTCACATTCTGACGCTCATGTCGTGAGGGGATCTACGGCTCCTGTGCAATGAACATCGATGGCTGCAACGACCTCTCGTGCCTCACCAAGATCCCCTAAAAAAAAAAATCTCAGCCACCACGATGGTCACTCCTTTGCCGCACGTGTTTGTTTTCAAGGACCTGGTCATGGACATGACGAACTTCTACAATCAGTACAAGAGTGTCGAGCCATGACTGAAGAGGAAGAGCCCACCAGTGCCGAGAAAAGAGATTCTGCAGAGCAAGAAGGAGAGGGAGAAGCTGGGTGGGATGTACGAGTGCATTCTCTGCGCCTGCTACAGCACGTCCTGCCTCAGCTACTTGTGGAACCCCGAGTCCTATCTCGATCCCGTTGCATTGCTCCACGCGAATAGGTAACTAACGCTTCGCCACACACACACACATTGTTCTCTTGTTGTCACCAAGGTTTTAAAAATGGTCCACCACCATGATTTGGGCCACAATATCAAGGTGTTTTAACCATCCGCCACTACAATTTTGACCACATCAGTTGCATTTGTTCGTGATATCAACCCCAACACAATCGCCTCCGATATTTAAAACCTCAAAATTGAGATGAGGTTGCTTGTTTTATTATTATTATTAAAGTTTTTATCACGGTCCAGTTAGTAAGAACCAGACACATATCTAGTGGGTTCGATTCCCCGCTAGTTTCGATGTGAGACGCTGTTGGTGGGTAAATTGTAAGTAAGGTCTGGCATACGAACATATGGAATTGGATTGAAAATTTAAAATTTCCAACTCTTGTATGCGTATAAGTCATATGAGAAAACTGGTTTTTCCTTCATTTTCGGTAATATTTTGAATTTACCAATGAAAATATCAATTGCTTTGCCGAGATTAATTCATCTGATATATTAGAACATCTGGGATGCTGATTTGATCAATAAGGATTCTATTCCATTAAAATAAGAATAAGCTAGGATTTTCTGTTGAGAATGTGATGTAATATATATGGGGTTAAAAAATGGTTTTCTAATCCCTATTGAGTTTTTTAAAAAAAAAATTATAATGCTCCTTGTAAAACATGGCTAACCGTTTTTAAGTGGCATAAAGTGTTTTTAAATTGTAATTATTCTGTGTTGGTAAAGGTACTGATATTTGGAGTGCTTGTAGTTATTGTGGAGTTCATGGAATGTAGTAATAACAGGTTCTTGCAATTCATCTCTCTTCAGGTGTAGCAAGAACATGAATAACTTGGTCTTATCTCTTGTTTCAAAATTCTCAAAACTGCAAACTCTAATCCTCCTTCAAGACAAGCCTCAACTAGAGGATAATGCTGTCATGACTATTGCAAAATGCTGTCATGAACTGCAGATTCTGATACTGCATTATAGGTACGTATGAATGATTGTGTTAGAGCTGCATCTGAAAGTTCCCCCTTTTCATTTATTTTTTTATAATTAAAATGCAATATTTATTTACCTTCTGGAAATGTTTTTATGAGAAATTTCTGGATACAATTATCACACTAGAAATTTGCTATAAAAGTGGCCAGACCTATCCATCATTTTGGACTGAGTTATATAAAGCACAGAAACAAAGTGCTATTGAAGATTTTGACATTTTTAAAAGTTCCAACGTACATGTTTAGAATAAGTACTTTATGTGATCACAATTAATCTTTTTTTTCTTTCTGTTGCGATTGTAATGATTATTATTGTGATGAAAATCTGCATTTAGAACTAGAAGAAGATGCTGAAGAGGAGTGTACAAAGCTTTGGTCCTGTACATCCAATCAAGGTAGTTGATCTATATGCCTTAAAAATGAATAGAATTGCTATTTCCTACATTGTAATTTTGAATGTTTCCTTTTTGTGCCGGCGAACATAATGTATACTGTGTTGGCATTTTCTACTGATATTATATTCCTAAACTCTTAGATGACTTGCTTCCATTTTTTATAATTGTGTGGAATTATTACCAAAGCAGTTGGTCTTGAAGAAATAAAATGAAGAAAGAGGTTGTCATTTATCACTTAAATAAAGAGAAAATGAAGAAAATAAATATTTTCTTCTTCTTGTTTATTAGACACAAAATGTTATATTAAATATTCTATAGTGTGCATATTGTTCCATTATCCTCGAAATCTTAAATTGAAATTATTACCTGATGGAATTTCAGGACTCCTTTGATGGCTGCCATGCATGAGGATGATTCTCCTGACTTAAGAGAAATAGCAAGAATCCTTAATGACATATTTGAGGTAAACAAAATGAGACACCATAAGTTTTGTCCCTAAACCAGTGCCCTTGCCTGCTAATAGTCTAATAATAATTTATCATGTATGTGAGTGTCTCAAATTCCTGATGTTCCCTTGAAGGCAAGAAAAAATGTGGTGAAGGTGTGTGATGTGGTCACTCGTAGAGCTGCAAGAAATTTTTTTACTCTGTTTATTGTTGCCATGTGTAAAATTTGCAATTTGTCTTCTTTTGGTGTATAACATACTGAGAACTACCCTTGCAGGGAATGACTGCCAATTGGTGGATGATATTCCAGTTGAAAAGCTGCTAATCCATGATGTACCAGTGGATATCATTTATACCTCGACACAGGTCATTTTTACAAATACATCTATCCCAAAGCCTCAAGGTTGGTTAAACAATGATGCTACCCGTACCTATCGGAAATCACATTTTATTATTGCCTTTTAATATGCAAATCATTGAGATGCCCTCGCAAAGATGTAATTTGTGCACTAGTATTCAACCTTGAATGTTGTAGCTTCAGTTTCTCTTTCCCTTTTTGGATGTTCATAACTTAATGATATTTTTTTAAAAACTAACCAACATCTTATCTTTCTCGCAAGAATTTATTGGGACAAGTTGTCTCCTGAGAAGTTGGACAAGTTCGTATACTGAGGATTGAATAAGAGACTGGGCAAAAAACAAGGAATGGGTCGTTGCTTATATTAAGCTATGCATGCTTTATCTATTAAGCTATGCTTTATTTTTATCTATCAATGTATCGATCTATGTCATACTATGCATTCTTGTAATTAATATTGGTAAAACTAAAGAGAAAAGTTAATAGAAGGAGGTGAAATAATTAATTAACCAGTTCACACATCAAATATATTATCAAAAATAAAAATGACAAAAAATATATTAAAATGGTAAGAATAAAAATACAGACTTATAAATTAACTAAAATAACATAATTCATAATTAAATTATAAGATAGCGAAATAAATTTGTTTATTAAACATTAAAAACTTCAATTTGATCAGCTTCTTATATGTTGACATGCAGAACACATATTAAATAAAATCAGCCAATCAAAGGTACTCAGCTTTAAGAGTTTACATTTACACGGGTTGTTTTTATCCTTTCCTTTTTTCCTGTGACCTCAATTCTTAAAGTACTTCATATAAGTTTTAATTATTTCAATTATTCTTATACTCACTTTTAGTGTACCTCCATTATTTTTTGTTTGTGCCGGTTCCCTTTATTATTAGCATCACACTACGTAGTAAATAAACCAACATCCTATAGATATCTTTTCCTCACATAGTTATATTATTATTATTATTAGCCACAACATTATATATACTAACCAGGAAAATAGTTGATATTAACTTTGGATAATTTATCTTGGATTATCTATGCTTTGAATTTTAATCATGTTTGATTAATTAGTTTCAATATAGGATAAAGATGTCTAAGTGCTTTTCGATAATTATTATTACTTTAAAAGTTTTTAAAATTTTTATTTTTTTTAAAAAGATATTCTAAGATGATTTTTTATAGTTCTTTAAAAAATCGTCTTAGAATATCTACATTTTAATATGATTTTCATGAATTGATCTTCAATTTATTTTTATTTTATTTTTTGAAAATTCATTCTAAGACGTTTCTATAAAAAATCGTCTTAGAATATTCAATTTTTTAATTTTTATTTTTTTTAAAAAATACATTATTAGATAGTTTTCATTAAAATTGTCTCAGAATGTTGTCATTCTAAGACGGTTATTTTTTTGAAAATTGTCTTTGAATTGTAATTTTGCTAAGACGGTTGTTTTGGAATTATTATCATATATACAAACAAACATTCTATGACGTCACCTAGCAACAGTTGATAACCGAAGTAAAATGTTGTAAACAACCAACATAAAATGTGTTTTTTTAGTAGTGTATCCATAAATACAAATATTCATATTTTAAAAAAAGTAGTAGTCAACAACCTTAATTTTTCCATTATAATTCTTCAAAGGCAGCATTCACACACTTACCATCGTTGCAGTAATTTGGTGGTGTTCTTTTTCTATAGTCCATAATTTAGATAATTTGAAACATTAAAATATAAAAGAAACTAAATGCAGGAATATAATATTTGAAGTATAGATATTTGTGCGATATATGAAAGAAAAATCAGCAAGATAGAAATATAATTCACCAATCATATAGACATATAACTTGATCCATTGTATCAAAAATTTAAAAATAAATGTAAAAGTGATGAAATAATATTGCCTAATCATATTTTTCAAACAATCTTGAATCCGTAAATAAAATAATAATAATTCTTAATCTTATATTTTCTCCAAAAATCATTATAGAAACATTTTTTCCAATTTAATTTTTAAAATTGAAATTATGCTGAAATGCTATTTTAAAAATTTTAAAAAAATAGTTAGACACCTCAGAATTTTAGAAAATTTAATAGGGGGTTTCCTTAACCCTAATAACATGTCATATATTTTTCTCAAGCCAAAAAAATCCCAAGAATCTATTTTTCATAATTATTGTTCCTTTGTTGTCCCACAACAGTATTTTCACAAGACAATTTCTAAATATTATGATATCGCTTTATAATAATTTGGGAAAATTTCTAGACATTATTCTACCAGGTTAGTTGCGCATTATATATTTTTCCAAAAGTTATTTCTCCTGAAAATTAATTTCTTTCTATTTAAAACCTTCTCATGCAAAAAATCATTTGGATGAAAACAAAGTTGTCACAAACAAGAAGCAATTGAAGTTTGTCTTGTTATCAACATTGTGCCAAGCTTGTGTAGAGTTGTCAATTAGTAATTTTAGCTCAAATGAGAAAAAGAAGCAAAAAAAGAAGGATAAGCAACTAAAGTTAGAAGCTAAATGTAAGAACAATACCAAAACCATTGAAATTTAAGGTGTGTGAGAGAGATGAATCGAAGGAATTGTAACTTTTGAAAAACAAACCAAAGTGAAATTATACAGAAGAGGGTGATTATTTTGAATTACAAAATATATATTTCATGCACGCATGATTTTTGCACAACCATATCATAATTGTCCTCCCACACCATTGAGAAATAGAGATCCATTTGCAATTTTGTAAGATCAAAGCTAAAATTCTGGTGAAACCACATATTGAGTTGTCTTGTGGAATCTGAATGCCTCAAGGCAACTCGCTTCTTTCGATAACACGTGCAATTAACAAACAAACAATTAAGATGATTCTTCAGTTCAGAGACCAAATTCTGAAATTACATTTCTTCAATGTAGACAGATTAATTAAATCTAGTTATAACTAACACATAGTAGAAGAGTTCAAAGAGAGAGACATCTAAATTGAATGATTATTTCTGTATAAACAAATAGAAAGTTGCTGCTTCAGCAGGCATGCGATAAGAACCCATCAAATTGTCCATCATTATTATACTATATACAGAAACAAAAATAATAGTAGCATAGTCTTTATTATTGACTGAAATTCGGTAGAAATTATAACTCTTTATAAGTCTCTTCTACTTTAATGAATTTCACTCATAATTATATGGTTTCAAATAAGTTTTTAACTAAAAAAAAGTTATATAACAATAAGGCACGACAAAAGTAATGTTTGCCAGGAGGGTAAATATCCTTCACGGGGGGTGCTTTGCATCTACTTCTCTTCTTTCTTTTTCTCTTTTTCCCCAATAAAATGCTTTGAATCTTCACTTGAATCAGGCCTCTGAGTGGATGAAGGAATGGCCATTGTCTTCCCAAACAGTTTCAAAACAATATGATTTGCAGGCGTTTTTTCTGAACCTGACAAACACGGCAACTGTGTGTTGTGATGGTCATCAATTTGTTGAAACTTCTGCGACAAAAGAGTTGGTTCAGTTACTATACCAACGCAGCTCATATCCACATTCACTTGTTTTTTAACAGGCTCCTTAAAAGACAGTCCATCTCGGGTACCTGATTTCTCTTGTTGAACAGCATGCGCAGCACGAACGGTATTTTGTAACATTGAATTTGCAGTTGGGAGAGGATCCTCTATGGATAGTCCTGAATAATTGGACCTTTTCAGGAATAGTTTGGACTGATTTTCAGCACCAAAAGTCAATGCTGAGTAAGAAACTACCACAGATGATAAGCAAGTATTTGCTTTGGTGTTTGAATCATGACTTTGGCTTTTCAATTCAACCACATCATCATCCATATCAGCTCCATGTTTACCATCTTTATCATCGAGCCGTGTAGGAAATGATGTCAACATCACAGAAACTAGTCTATCCTCAGCAACAGAATGAGAGTGACATGGTTCAATTATCTCAGAAGCAGACGACACCAATTCTGTAACTGCATCTCCCCCTTTATCTTTTCCAACTTCCATGATATCTGGCATAGTTTTAGCTCTCTTGTCCTTGACTGAACTCGACTTATTAGAATTGTACAAGACAACCCCATAACCATCAGTGTCCACCAGTTTAGACTCACCGTTATATGTGCTAGAAACAATGTTTTTATCTTCATGATCAAATTCTTTATTAATTTCCTTTGATTCATTTAAGTCGATCAACTGATTCCAAGCTTCCATATGTTTGGATTTATCATGGCTCAAGTTCGCAGCAGACGAAGGCTGGTGATCATTTGTTTCTGTGTCTAACTTATCATTGCCAATGGCCTCCACAACACGTGCATCATTAGTGTTAGCACTCCTGCCAAGATTTATTTCATTAAGTAGAGATCTAATATTTTCAAGTCTGTGGCGCATGAGATCCAACCTATGGGATTTCTGACCCTTGATGAAAAATCTCTTGCACTGATCTTTGGACTTTGTTCCTACATGTTGTGCAATCATCCTAAAATCCTCACCGAAAGATGATACAGCTTGAAGAAATGTTGCCTTCTCCTCATCTGTCCACTCACAAGTTCCATCATCAATATCCTGATGAGTAATGTTAGGTATCACAGGTTGTTGGCATGGTGGCCTTGTAGCCTCAAGTGAAAGAGAATCACACATACCAACCAATGCATCAGCTGCAAGCCTCTCGCTTTCATTGGATTTCCTCCAGAGGAGGAGTCTTCCTGAACGTGTTCTTTGATTAGCTACAGTGCCGCACACCATCATTGATTTCTTCTGTGAATCAACATTTGCTTTATGGTTCCCTTTTTTACCCAATACCTTCACGACAGTTTTGACTGTTTTTGACTTTTGATTCTTACAACCCTTTTTCTTCTTCTTATTCTTCTTCTTCTTCTTCTTATCTTTCTCTAAACAATTGGGCTTATGATCTTTGTAGTAAAATTCAACACAGTCAGCAATTGTCTTGTGATCAAGGAGAGAAGCAATTTTTCAAAAATCTTTTCCAAAGGCTTCAA
>NC_038249.2:16271613-16277149 GCF_000004515.6 Glycine max
ATCCTTTTGATCCAAAATTAATGTTGGCAACTTCAAGATTTTTCTGTTAACTTCATCTTGGGGTTTAGAAAGCAGTTGGCTTGTACAATTTATCATCTCAGATGTGGGAACTAAGCTTATCTTACTTCCTGCTGCAAAAATAGAAGGAAATAAGGACAGAAACAAGGGAAGTATAGTTAGTATCATAAGAATAAAACTAAATTAAGAATAGAATATCCACTTAAAAATGTAAACATCACGAGTCAATATAATAAAAACATGTATCAATAGTAGAATGCAACATTATATGGCCACCTTTAGAAACACTGTAATGGCATGACAGGTGACAAGTGCTTCTACAGTTACAATAGCGGCTATAATGAAAAATACTCAAGCAACTCTGGTAGGATCCAATTGCTAGGTATGAGACTTGGGTCCTACATTGAAAGCAAGGGATTCTGGTCTAGTGTTTATAAGGCCAATTACAAAACTAACTTGTAATGCCGTTCTCTAGATGTTCTTCTCAATTGGTGTCAAATCTTTTCAATATATCTCTTAGTTGCAAACAAGCTGCATGAGTGGGACATCAGTAGAATTGCAGAGTTGATCCAAGACTAGTAAGGGAATTAGTGCACAGCCAGTGCCCACATAGCGCTAGGGATGCAAATAATGGTGAAATTTTAGAATCCAACTGCAAGGTATGAAACTCAACGCGATATTTGAAAATATGGAATTTTGGTATGATGTGTATAGGTGCTAGGGCTCTCTAACTTCAACTACAACAACTACCTTTTGCAGTGTGGTTCTCCCAATTATCAATCATGGATAGCGGCATATAGCAGCCGACTTTGAAAACACTGTTTCGAGAAGCAAGATTGTCACTATTTTAAATGTGTAAAGAACTACGAAAGAAGCTTCAAGAGTACTTGATTACAAAAAAGCAATCAGGCTAAAAAATTTGGTTGTGATAGAGTTCATTCACATCTTATTTTTGGATTACTCATTATACCCAAAGTCACAACTACTAAAGCAACAAAACAGCCACCACGGATACTACCCAAGTTCGATTATTGACATAAATAATTCTTGGTTAGGCTTTACTTACCTCACAATCAAACTTCAGATTAGTCAGGATCTCTTTTTCTTAATGAATCGGAGGGTTAACACAAAAAAATAGTCATCACAGCTACAGTGGTGAACAAGAGTACAAACCCATAACTGCCCCCAATTTTTTAAAGTTCAATGCTATTTCTTTTTCTCTATTTTTGCACCAGAAACATTAATGGTTTGTAACCCCTTCTTCCACGGTCATTCATTCAAAAAACCGTACCTGACCCTTATTCAAACTTTGACACCTAACCCAAGGCCAGCATTTGTGGCCTTCGTTACCAATCCCAGATTATGACATGATGCAGTAGACTCCAAAATGTCAAGATAGTGGATATATTAAGATGACTGTTACACTGAAATAGATGAGATAAAATAATTTATGCTACACACATGAATGCCCAAATTGACAATGCAATTAATAACATGCCATAAGGTGAACAAATGTTCAACACCAAATCTTCATAAGTGTAGAAATAAAATTTGAATCAATAAGACTGCAAAACGAGTTTTTGATTAAAAAAAGACGGAGGGTGAGAGCTCTGCTAAGGTTTCTAAGAAGGACGAAATTGAGGAGGACAAGGTGTCTGAGTCGGAAGTCAATTTGCTTCAATGGAGTAGGAAGAATAGATGGAAGGTAGTGGGGGTGTTGGAAGAAGATGGTGTTACAGGCAATGGAGGGAATAGTTCCTATATGGAGAGTTTTATCAAAACGGACGTACCTTTTGAAGGGTGTGAAGGTATTATGGATGATGATTGGTTTTATCAATTCATTAATGGAACCAACACTGGTGGTGCAAGCCCTGGAAAGGGGCACTGATGGTGAAAGTGCTAGGAAGAAGAGTACACTTACATGTGATTGAGAATAAGCTTAAACGAGAATGGGTAAGCAAAGGGTGTCTCAAGATCATTGCTTTGTACAGTGTGTGGAGGAACAGAAATGAGGTGGTTTTTTCTCAAACCGCTTCATCTGTGGAAAGTATCATGACCTATGTAAAAGCCTTGACGTTCAATGTTATAAGTTGTAGGAAACACGCACAAGTTACTCAAATGCCAAACCAAGGAATAGTGCTGCGGGATGACAAAGGTAGAGTGAAGTTGTCCTATGCTTCTAATTTAAGCATGTGCTAAGTTTCATATACAAAATTATGGGCCATTCTTAATGGCATTGGTATCATGTGAGCCAAGCCCTAGCTGTTATCAGCTGATTCAGGCTGTGAAATCCTTTTCGGAAAAAGGACGAGTGTTCTCTTGGAGGCTGTGGACAGAGAAGCTATCCATGTGGCCAACAGAATTTTTTATTTAATGCTAAATTTTATTTCCGCTCTTTTAATGATAGATATTGTTTTCTTCTCCCTTCAGGAAAGTCTCTAATAAATTTCTTGGGGCTTTAGTCCCTATTCACACCAAAAAATAAATCTTCATAAGTTGACAGAATTAATAGAAACAATACACAAAAACCTCTGAACTGTGAAAATCATAGGCACAAAAGTTTGTGAACTATGAAGTGCATTAAACTGCAAAGGGATCCGTACACTCCAACATAATAGGAAAAAAAATGAAGAGACATTCAACCCAAGCAGAGTGCATGAACAAAGAACAGGTTAGGTTTGATTTTTTTCTAGATCTCCTACATCATCAACGAAGAATGGTTTAAAAGCTCTCTAATGTTTCTTTTTAAGCATCTATATTTGTATAGTTTCGGAGTCTGCTGTTCCTCACCTCACGATTGTATGGAATCATTAACTACAATTCCATTAAAGAATTGATTATAGTAAAAAAAAATTACAAAATTATTGAGCAATAGATCCTTCATAAACAGCCAAAAACAACAAAAATCATAACACAAAATCCTCCAATTAGCCCTCCCTTAAACCTAGCTTCCACCAATTCCATCATGTTCTATTTATTTTTAACTTCATACTATCATCTCATTGGTCTCACTGCTAATGGAAAATGTGTGTTAGACTATACTATTGATTATTTGTTTATGAATAACTGAACACGTCTTTAATATTGGATCACTTTTTACTTTTTAAAACTCCCATGCGTATAGTATAAATTATAAGTTATTTACCAAGGAGGTATAGCTCAATTGGTTGAGCAGTGCTGTAAAACTCCCGATACCGTGTTTAGTTATAAAAATATTATAAGTTATTTATCTCATTTATAGTCTTTGATACAATAGTCATCCCACTTAGTGGTTAATAAGTGTACTAAGCAAACAAAGTGTTGCTAAATAGCAGCCATGGCGTAATGCAGCAGATTTTTCACCAACAGCTATAGACAATTAGTGAAGGGAATCCCACCATGGCGGCACAATAGTGAGTTTATACAGCAGAACATTGGCCTTCCGCCGTGTTCTGCCATCTGCCAATGTTAACACTAAGCAAGTAGCATACATTGACAAACAAAATACTAATATGAAGTATCAAAATTATCATCAACAACCAAGCCTTGTCTTACCTAGCATGGTTGGTTAAATGGATCGAGCGACATCATTGGGCTCTATTAAAAGCCAAATTTTCAAGAATTTAAATTATATATGATTCCCAATTTAACCAACAATAGAAAAATAATCAACTCTTGGTTACTTCCTTACTTTTTCTATGTAAAAAATATCTATATAGGGCCACATGAAATTATAACAGCTGAACTAATTATGCAAAGAAATTAGCAACCAACACCTAGCAATTTTGTACATTGCATTAACTTATTTATGTAAGGAAACAAACAGAAAAATTAATGCCACATTTTTAGCAAAAAAAAAACAGTTAGAAAGAATCATATCCATACCAGGTTGGAAAGGAAAACAGCGATAATGAGTAGAGGATAAGTTCTTCTGACAATAACTAGTGGCAACTTTGAGATGCAATTTTAGATTGTTGGGAGAGGTTCGGGTGCATTTCCTCAGATATCTTAAGCACATATCTTTTTTCCACGGGTGATCAAAGGTTTTATGCTTAATTGTTAAATCTTTCTCCTTAAATCCTGCAAACCTTTTTTTATCTGCAAACTTGTCCTTAATGAATTCATCAACATGAGAGAGCGAACTACTGCTAACTCCAACATTACTTATAGTTTTGCTAGTTTCATTAGGCAAGAACTTCTCAAATACTGCACATGCACTTTGGGCTGTTTCTCTATTGGAAGAAATAATGGTGTTAGGTAAAGTATCATCGTTGATACTGGGATAAAAGCCTGCACTAGTGTGAGCTCTCATCCCATCTTCAATTGCCATTAATGATGAAAATGGACTACCACCACTAAGAGAAGATACCATTTTTATCAAGGGTTCTGCTTCTAGAAATTTCAATGTTGATGTTGCAGGATTGTTGATATCATTTTCCTTGGTAGTGTCATGCATACCATGCAAGTTAGTAGAAAGAGGCATCATCTTCTCTATGTTGTAGTCGTCATGGGAAGGGTCAATTTGTGATGGTTCTGGACGATGAGTAACCTTATCATAACCTCCAAATTCTATATCACAAGTTTTTGCATTGTGACATGGCATTCCATCCCCAAATTCAGATTGTAGTGGCTTCCAGTTCATTCTCAAGTGAACAAATTTCAGTTTCTGTCTGCTCCAGTACTTGTGAATGACATTTTTCCATATCTGCAACCTAGTCATTGTAGTGAATCCTTCGGGACTAGAATCTACAGAGCTAGACTTGTCAGAATGTAGCAACTCAGCAATTGAAGAACTCAACCTATTCCAAGAGTTGGCATCTGTCCTCTGTGAACTCAAAGGAAACTTTAGCTGATGATTTTTTGGAGACACAGTATCAGGTGAACCTTCCAAATCACAAACATCATTGTCCACAGTTTCAGCTTTCATGCACAATGTATTGTCGACACTTGCTACAAAGAAAAACTAATTAGATTATAGCAAACAAGTAATAGAAAAATAAGGACAAATAATGAGCATGTGCATACATATTACATTCAGACACCTGAATAAATGCGACTCACCAGATATCAAAGTCCTGTGTTCATTATAATTCTATATGATCTAAAATCAACAATACCCTAACAAATGAGTTGCCGCTACACTATATTAGCAGTAATAAACATTCCAACATGGTAAGTTGCCTTGTTCTGTAAAAAGGACTACAGGGCCTGGTTAAATAAACTTCTATATAAAAGAAGAAAAAATAGAAAGCTAAAGCTTCTCTCATAAGTCAAAATTAGTCAGCCTATAAGTTAAAATCAGCCTTTTTGAAAACTTAAACGAGAGCTTCTATAAATTTGCTCATGCATAAGTCAATTTCAACTTAAAAGAGAAGCTTAAGGTTCTGTCTGAATAAACTTCTCTGTAAGTACTTATAGAAGAAGAAAATAATTGTTAGGTAAATAAATAGAACTTCTATTGTAAGCTAAAATCAACATAAGCACTTAAGTTTGATAAAAAAATATATCTATTTTTTAAGCAAAATAGGCATGCAAAGAC